>NW_021131343.1:0-809 GCF_004193835.3 Ostrinia furnacalis | reverse complement strand
AAAAATGTATGTAATAATAAAAAATATGTATAAAAATTTACTATGACTTTTATTTGTGTAACCTATCTGCTAAGGAACAAAAAACCAAAGGGAAAAGATAAAGGAAACAAGAAAATGCTTAAAAAGTGTTTTTTATTCAATAAACGATTTTATATTACATTTACAAGAAAACTTAAAATTACTTAAAAAGTTAGTTTTGTATAATATTTCATATGTTTTAATTTTTTTTAAATCATAAATTTCATCTTTATTTAAGTGTGTTGCTTTCGATCCATCATCCGCGCTAGATGAAACATAGGATATGGATTCAATAATCGGATTCGGACGTTCCACTGTCGAGGACATTTTTGTTTTAGCTTTCTTGTTTGGTGTGGTGAAGAATTCGTCAATGAATTCATTGTTTGTTCTCTTACTTGAACTTTGTTGGTATGGAGGAATCTCAAAGCATTTTTATTTTTTATTGCTTACCGTATATTTTTGGCACCCCGGTGCATTCGATATGCTCTTTGTTATTTCGTAAACTAATTGTCGAGTTTTTCTATGTATTGAATCGTTTGTTGGTTTTGTGAAATATTTCACACGTACATCCGCATGTTTCCATTGCTCTGATTTGTCTATGTTTTCAATTTTTTAAATACATAAATTTCAACTTTAATTAAGTGCGTTGTTTTCGATCCATCATCCGCGTTAGATGAAACATAGAATATGGAATCAATATTCAGATTCGGACGTTCCTACTATCGAGGACTTTTTTGTTTTAGCTTTCTTGTTTGGTGTGGTGAAGAATTCGTGAACGTCAGAATGGCGGG
>NW_021131342.1:0-2441 GCF_004193835.3 Ostrinia furnacalis | reverse complement strand
AAAAAAATATATAAAATAATAATTTGATTGGTGCACAGAATGGAATACAAATTAGCTTGTGGTTATTATTTTGTTTAGGGTAGTTAATATTTTGTTCTAAATAAATTTTCATATTTCATTATTTTTATTGAAATTTCCAAATGATTCATCAACAATAGAAGTGATTCTAGCGCTCGGCGGCCGCTACCGCGGCACGCTCGCTCCGTTCGCTCGCCTTCGCGCGTTAATGGTCACTGTTCTAACCTAACCTAACCCACTATTTTCTGCAATACCTACTTTCTGCAACCATACTATTTTGTGCAATCTCTTTGTTTTACATAAAATTCTTGTGAAAACCATGATCATGGATAACGGTAGGTAAGTGAAGTGTCAATTTGACCAAACCAATTATTTGGGATATAATATTTGGCAAAATAAAACATTAGCTAAATAAACATTTGGCAAGTAAAATTTTGCCAAATGATAATTTGACCAAATGAATTAGTTGCAAAAAGTGCAGTTGCTTAAAGTTAATTTGGGAAATGAAGCTTTGGCGATAAGTTGTTTGCGAAGTGAAATTTGGCGAAAAGTAATTTGGCCAAACGGAAGGATACCCATATAAATAGCTAGAATTAATCAAGCATTCGTATTCGTACCTTGTACAGTTTGTGTAATATTACGATTTTATCACAAAACCGGAATCATAATAAGATATGAATCACATGATAGAATTACTTAGTATCCATTAATATTGGCAAACTATAAAATAAGATATTTATGTTTAGGCAATCTTAGTCTACTATCTAATATGCCACGTATTTTCTAGTTGTTTAATTTTGCAGCTCACTTTTTAAAATTAAAATATTTTTTATACTATTAAAGCAAAAATTTACATAGATAAAAATGTATTGATCACAAAATCACGAATTAATATTCCGATGTGTCTTGTTTACAATTTTTATTTTAGTAAAGATCCTAAACATCCAGATGGTCAACAAAACCAGTTCTCACAAAGCTACTTACGAGTAGTATGCAAAAGAAGAAATTAGCATATTAAATAATCAGTTCTAGGTTGAAAATTACCATTTATAAGCATGCTTAGTATGTGTTTTTATCAATGAGTTTTTTTATTAAGTATACCTACTACAAGATAATAATCTTCATCTCAATTTTTTTACCTTCTCTACGTACCAATACCTTATTTGTGCAAGTCATGCTGACGAGTAACATTTGTTTGTATGTTGAATTTACGCAAGTAGGCTCTATAATTTGTTAATAGTAGAATAATAAAAGAAGAGACATTTCAGCAAAATTTCTCACGTCAACTAAGATAAAAATCACCAATCAAACTCACCACACCCCAACCGTCACGATGACGTGTTACGCGCGTTCTTTCGTCCTTAGGCTATAGCTGAAAATCAGTGGTTTGCTTTTAAAAGTAAACCAATTACTGAGCTGTTGCCGTTTTGCATTGCTGCGACACACATTTCTGTATAAAGTGTGTACCTATATTGTATGTCATAATGTTTTTTTTTTTCTTTTTTTTTCTGTCTTACCATACCATGTCATATTGTCCTGAGGGTACTATTTTATCTATTTTATCCTACTTTTGGTACTTTCTGTAATGTGTGTTTCTGTTATGCAAATAAACGTTTTATCTATCTATCTAAATAATATTTCCTGAAATAAAATATGTAGAGGCTACCAACACTTATTGAGTACTTACTTACATCCATCGCCTTTTCTGATATTATGTAGAGGCTACCAAAAATAACTGAGTTATATCTGTCGCTTTTTCTCAGAACTGATCCTGATAATTATCTTGAGGTCGTGGTAGAGTAAGATATATCCCATCAAAAACAATACTTGTCAAAAAAACCAAGTCTCGCAACTCAGTTGTTCTACGGTAAAAAGTTGTGAGATCCATGTAATACCAAGTCCAGGCCAGGAATTCTTTAACGTTTTACATAAATATATTGACTTGGCCATCGCACTAAATAATTTAATTTACACGTGTTTTCATGCGATGGCCAAGTCAATTTATTTATGTAAAACGTTAAAGATTTCCTGGCCTGGACTTGGTATTACATGGATCTCACAACTTTTACCCGTAGAACAACTGAGTTGCGAGACTTGTTTTTTTTGACAAGTATTGTTTTTGATGGGATCTCATTTCTTTTTGTATTTTGTAGACAGCAGTTATGTATCTAGAAAACTGGACCGAAAGTGAAAAATTTTACTCGACTTGGCGGTTGCACTACCGTGCCCCCAAATCTCATTTCTGTACCCCCAGTGAAAACGGAGTTAAGTCGAAAATGGTGATTTTTGGGAAATCGCATTTGAAGTTAAAAAAAATCCTGCTTCGTCGCTATTAGAGATAACTTGGTGAAATATTTTTTAGGTGAAAGGTAATGTTAGATATAATTAGGCAGTGTGCCAGTTTGGGAAATATAGCATGTAGT
>NW_021131341.1:0-1813 GCF_004193835.3 Ostrinia furnacalis | reverse complement strand
GGCATAAGGCTGAAATGATGATGATGATGAAGGTAACTATCCAGATTCAACATCTGAGTAATGAACATTGAAATTAAAAGTAACATTTAAAATAATGTTACAAAAATGAAATAAATCAAAAACACAATTTTACGAGTATTTTGAAGAAATGTTTCGGATCGAGTTGTGGCAGAATTAAATAAAGTCACTTATTGACTTTCTTAGTACAAGTATTTTGAAGCAATGTTTCGCAGTGAGTTGTGGCAGAATTAAATAAAGTCACTTATTCAGTTTTGCCACGTAAATTCTACAACAAATAGAGTTGTAATTTATGGTCAACAGTTTCACTCAACTGAAGATATCTTTGGAAATATCATAGATATTATAAAATTATCACTTCACGGGATTTATTGCAACAATATCTATTTTAACGGTAAATAATATAGATGGGCCGACTAGTCGCCGACTAGTCGGGAAAGCCGACTATTCGGCATCATTTGTAGTCGGCCGACTAGTGACGACTATTCGGCAAAATATGCCGATTATAATCGGCGCATTACAAAATTAAATAAGTGAATGTCATAAGTCATAAGTGCCACTTGTGGTCTAAACTGAATAAATATTTTTTTGATTTTTGATTTTGATTTTGAATGAAATAAAACTCATAATCACCAAGATGATTATGAGGTAGACCAAGGGCGTTTATCTTAACCACTTTTGACTGCAAAAATCAGTCAAAAGTGGTTTCACCTGATTTAAAATTTTGGCAATCAGTCTAAATTCATACAAAGTTAAGATTAGTTAAAAATACCAGGAAATCATCACAACGTGTAAAGTTTATGCAATTTGTCCATATAAAAATTATGACACTTTTTTCGGGGAAAAAATGCATGGAATTGCATACCTACCCTGCGGGGAAGTGGTAGATTATGTGGGGCTCCTCTCATCGGAAATATTAGGAATACCCCCATAAATAACCCCTGAGATCCTTCAATCGCCTTAGTGTGAACAACTATGGGAATCCGGACAAAGCCATCAACTATCACAGTCCGTCCCGGCAATTGCCCACCTGTATGGCGGGCCCTGCCTATCCGACGGTGGTGGTAGTCCGTGCTATGCAGGCGGGGGTACCGACCCCCACGACCTCAGCTCGCTGACCATCATCGTGGAGGGTAGAGAGGAATCAGTGGGCCTAGGATGCGCGCCGCGATAAGCGGTCATCACGCCATTTTATGAATTTTTCCCATAGGTACATTTTGACGTTGATAAGAATATCACGGCGCGCATCCTATCCCAGCAGGAGGCGATCATATTGTCACCTCCCCTGATCCCTCCGCCATCGAAAATTATGATACATCTACCTTAGGTACGGTTAGGTGATGGTAATGTTGCTTTTTATTTTTTCTCATATTAAATAAATCTTATTTCTCAAGAAGTTATAATAAATTATCTCTTAAGAAATCTAGATTATTCTTATTTCTTTGAGAAATCTAGATATTATTCTTCGGACTAGTAGGTATTAGAATGATCGGCATTGCCGATTAGTCGGCCGACTAATCGGTTTTCAAATTGCCGAGTGAGTGCCTAGTCGGTTAGTCGGCAAAGACCATAGTCGGCCCATCACTAGTAAATTATATTTATATCCCGTGAAGTGATAATTTTATAGTAAAAAAATGCAACATAATAGTTTAAAATATTATCATAGATATTGCCACGAAAGTAAGACCAAAATATAGGTACCTAACACTTTCTACTATACAAAAAGTGGAAAAAGTGGTTTTTGCCACAAGTGTCAGTTATTTAATTCTGCCACGACGGTGACGTTATATAAAAA
>NW_021131339.1:0-634 GCF_004193835.3 Ostrinia furnacalis | reverse complement strand
CAGTCGGTGGTCGGTGACTTTGATCGGTGACTTTGATTTGATTTTTAAAATATTTTTTCGAACTGCAACTTGTCCGATAGGTTTGGACACTTGCAAGTAAATAAATAAAATATACATAAAATTATGGTACATACTAACCCCCTTACTAATAAAACTTACACGCTCGTTGATCAGTGTTTTAAAGTGACGTTTAGTATGGAAATGTCATTTTAAAACAGTGATCAACAACCGTGTAACTTTTTATTAGTAAGGGGGTAAGTCTTTGAAAATCTTAGGGCGATTTTTATCAATGTCCTTTGTCTGCTCGATTGCATTGATGGTAAGGAGCAATGGTATCTATAATATCATTGGTAAGGAGGGACTGTTCTAAATACATATTATGATAGTTGAGATGGTTGAGAATATTTCCGGGTCGATCGCTTCCACCTTCGGCCTAGATAGTACCTACCTACCTACTTATACGCCAAACTATCTTATGATTGTTATGCATAATATTTTAAAAGACAATACGTACGATCAGATATTAAGATCAAAGATAAAGATTTCTGCTGTGAAAAAAAATATAAAACAGCTAACTTCTATATCAAGTTCCAACGTCGCTATACGTACCTAACCTACTTAATGCTACTGGATT
>NW_021131338.1:0-3789 GCF_004193835.3 Ostrinia furnacalis | reverse complement strand
AACAGGTCATTGAGTTTATTAAAATTTGTGTTTAATATCGAAAAAAAATGGTGATTAATATTAAAAGAAAAGACGACGACGTTAAATAATTATGCCACTTTCTACAAAAAGAAGTGAAATCCCACCAAAAACATTCTGTAAAAAACTAGCCAAGTCTCGATGGACTGCTGCTTGTTTATCTCTAAAAAGTCATGAAATCTAGACAAAGTCGTGCCAAGTCTATGTTTCCTTATTGCAATTTCTTTATTATTATAGTTAATGTTTTATGACTTGGCCGTTGAACAATCTTTATAAGATAATCATTCATTATTGAAATACGCAGCTTTATCAAGCCTACTTGACTGGTTATTGAATCAACGTTTTCCAAGTAGCAATTTTCCATCGTCAATGGGCAGCGGTTCTGGCGACAGATTGTTGCAATAGTGTCATGGAGCACCTGGTTTTGTACCCTTCAACGGCCAAGTCACACAACATTAACTATAATAATAAAGAAATTGCAATAAGGAAACATAGACTTGGCACGACTTTGTCTAGATTTCATGACTTTTTAGAGATAAACAAGCAGCAGTCCATCGAGACTTGGCTAGTTTTTTACAGAATGTTTTTGGTGGGATTTATTATACTGAATCCTCTCCAGTCAAAGCTTGAAAACATGAAACATCTTCCAATGCGGTGGTGAACAGTTTCAGAGATATGACGTCTCCCTTCACTACAACTGAATAGGTCTTGATCCTGGAGATAGATCGACTACAGTAGTATTTTATATTTATTGTTTATTAGTCGATGAATAGGTATCTGCATAAAAATCAAATTAGTGCCAATCACTGGTGGATGCCAACATTAGTACCTGTCCCCCTGGCTATTAATGTTTGCTAGCTAATATATTGTAAACATTATGGAAGCAATAAACTATTGAGTATTAATATAAAAACTATAGACCAACGTAATTTGGTCTCTATTTTCTGAAGGGTGAACATTATTTCTTTGAAGGACGAATGTTCTACTTTCTACGTTACGTTCTCTTCTCTTGTACGAACATTCTCTATTCTCTCTAGTACGAATGTTCTCTTTTTCTTGCTCGAATATTCTCTTTTCTCTTATACGAACGTTCTCTTTTTCTCTTGGACGAACTTATAAGTTTTGCTCTCCACTTTAATCTAATAGGATCAGCTTACATGTAAAATTACTCATGAGTTCTGACTACGATGGATGTGTCATGAGAAAGGAAGCCAAACCTAGTTTGTTACGTGCAGCTGTTATAGACAACTTCAGTACCTAATGTTACATGCAATCCTAAAATTCATAGCAAAACGTTGTCGTTGTGGTTTGGTCATGGTCATTACAGCGCTTAAATCAACCTGGTTCATCAAATATTGTAGGGCACGTAAAACCGTTAACAGCTCGATTGTGCATGTTTTACACCAGAGTTTGAAAGTCAATTTGTACAAACCTCTTCTCTCTTACTCTCTAGCTAGAGTAGTCTCGAGTACTAATACGTTACTGTGTAGCAAGGATGTTAATTATGGATATCCGTAACCGTAACCGAAACTTTCGGATATCCGAAATAAAAAAATATCCGAAACCGTAACCGTAACCGATTCAAAAGTTTCGGATGTAGGCAGTTTAAATAGTTTTTTGTATACCATTATCCGAAATAAAAAATATCAGTAACCGTAACCGAAACCGGTATAATATTATTCCTATATACGTAACCGTATCCATAACCGAAACTACATATCCATAACATACTGTGTAGTGACTGTGCCTTTCTAAAACCTAGCAAGTGTTCCACTACTAATTTTGTTGATATCCACCAATTTTCTTTTTGATTATCTACTTGATATGATGAGGCAGTTCTTTAGGTATTTGAATAAAACACATAGGTATTCCAACTAAATAAATTCTATTCACATAAATTACACAACTGTTGTGACAAATAACTACAAATTAACTTTTGTACTACGACTGCATAAGGTTCACAAATGCATTACCTACATCTCAATGGTATAAGAATGGATGGAAGTGATAAATGTTGTATTTCGGATTTTTCGCTGTTCTATGCTTGGATAAAGGTATTATGTGCATACAAACAGGTTTAAACCTTAAAATAACTATGTTTGAGGCTATTTTTTGGTTGATGAAAGTGGTATTTAACATCGAAAAACACAAAATGCGACATATCACCTTCATCCATTCATGTCTTCGATTGATTAAACAATAACTATTAAGTAATTTAGTTTGTTTTAAAAAATACATAATGCATTAGTTTATTCGTCATTATCATTTAGAAACTGTTGTCCTATCAAACATAGTTATCATTTATTAATATTTAAACAATTTGGCATATCTAAGTATCCAGATGCAGGTCTTAACAGAAAATTTTAAACAAATTAACAATTTTAAAGCAGCAAGCTCTCACTAACGAAAAAAAACCGTAACATATAGTCCAGTCATTTAAGCTTAAATTAGGTAAGAATCTCGGAATTCGAGATACCCAGCTGTAAGTCTGTAAATACTTGTATATTGACACTCTAAAAGTTGTCTCAAAACCTACATATGGTAGGGTGTAAGCAACTATTAAATTTTAAGGTAAAAGGTCACAAAAATCGTTTTTTTGCGCTTTTTTGGAAATATCTCATTTCCTATGGGTTTTTTGCTATTTGTATTTATTATCAATATTGTAGAATACAAAATTCTCTACAAATTTTGTTCAAAAAAAATTTTTATACAGTGAACCGTTTTCAAGATAGAGGGCGGCCGCTAGTAGTATAATAAATCTGTAGAGAGGTCAATTCTGTACATGAAATATATTTTCAAAATAACTATCAGGGGGTGATAAGTGATCGATACTGAAGCCAAAAATGCAATCAGTAAAATTTTTGTCTGTCTGTCCGTCTGTATGTTCCTTATAGAAACAAAAACTACTCGACAGATTTTAACGAAACTTGGTACAATAAATTATTCTTCATACTCCTGGGCAGGTTATAGTATACTTAAGAATTCCTACGGGCACAGGAATTAGCGGGAAAATCCTTTTGTATGAAAAATCTAAACCGCTTAAGTTAGACGCTTGAAATTTGGCATGTAGGTACCTTAGTAAACTTAAAGCTTAGTTACAACAAGGAATTCCCGAAATTCCCACGGGAGCGGAAATTAGCGGGAAAATCCTTTTGTATGAAAAATCTAAACCGCTTAAGTCGACCTGAAGTGATGCAGTGACCGCGCGCTCTCCGCCCTCTATCTCGAAAACGGTTCACCGTATAAAAAATTTTTTTAAACAAAATTTGTAGAGAATTTTGTATTCTACAATATTGATAATAAATACAAATAGCAAAAAACCCATAGGAAATGAGACATTTCTAAAAAAAGCGCAATAAACCGATTTTTGTGACCGTTGACCTTGAAATTTAATAGTTGCTTACACCCTACCATATGTAGGTTTTGAGACAACTTTTAGGGTGTCAATATACAAGTATTTACAGACTTACAGCTGGGTATCTCGAATTCCGAGGTGAACTTACTATAATGACTGGACTAATAATAAAATTAACATTGGCAAGTAAATGGGATAAAAAATGCGCAATTTTTATCTTAGAAGAACCTACTGGCAATTTAACTAATTTGTTAGATTTACTTGACACACAACGTAAAAAAAGTAAAAAAATAAATGTATTGTTACATAATGAAATGGAATGACAATTAAAAATGTTATGAATTAACATGTTGGAAAAAGATAGGTCATAACAGCAATACTTAAACTTTGGCCCACAGAACTGTTTAGTTTCTTAC